>NC_135235.1:475179242-475206742 GCF_051348905.1 Ranitomeya variabilis | reverse complement strand
CTAAACAGGTGCCATTACTACAGGTAATGAGTGGAGGAAAGAGGAGACTCTTAAAGAAGAAGTTACAGGTCTGTAAGAGCCAGAAATCTTGATTGTTTGTTTCTGACCAAATACTTATTTTCCACCATAATATGCAAATAAAATGATAAAAAAACAGACAATGATTTTCTGGATTTTTTTTTCTCAGTTTGTCTCCCATAGTTGAGGTCTACCTATGATGTAAATTACAGACGCCTCTCATCTTTTTAAGTGGTGGAACTTGCACTATTGCTGACTGACTAAATACTTTTCTGCCCCACTGTAGAAGGCTTGGATAGGTTCCTCCTACTGACAGATTCCCTTTAAAGTCCCCACAAGGTTAATCTCAATACCTTCTAAGTCCATTCTATTCAGCTATAGTCACTAATAAAGGAGTTGTCATCCAGATTTCCATTCTTGGGGGTATATGCCAGATCTGCTGTGTCATTGCCTTTGGTTTCCTGAGTAAATATGGACCAACTGCAATGTATAAAGAACCTCTTTGGACACGCAGAGTATGAAACTGGGACAGGCTACCTTGTGTTTTACTCTGGAATGTTTCTGCATTTTAGAGAAATCATGACTTACCAACTGAGCCAGGAACGGGACTTGTCCTCTGGGCTACATTCTTTA
This sequence comes from Ranitomeya variabilis, assembly GCF_051348905.1. NCBI lineage: Eukaryota > Metazoa > Chordata > Amphibia > Anura > Dendrobatidae > Ranitomeya > Ranitomeya variabilis. The sequence continues at coordinate 475,206,091 of NC_135235.1, read as the reverse complement.
TCCGTCTTGGCTTAGTTGACTTTTTTTTTTTTTTTCTGTGAAGGGCCATTTGGATATTTATACCATCCTTCTGGGGCCGTACAAACTCCGCCCACAAAGTACATCCTGGCTCTGGCACTGGTTTCAGGACGTAATCTTTCATTGCATGCCCTTCAGTGTTCAGTAGTGAACGCTACATGTGTGTGCTAACAGAGCAAGAAGAAATGAATGAGCTGGTGGCAATCAAAATACATCTCCCTGCCCAAGGATTTGGTCCCTGAGAATCTGCTCGGGGGGGCCTGATAGAAGGTCATCGGGGGCCTGATAAAAGGTCATCGAGGGCCGTAAATGGCCCTGGGGCCTGAGGTTCCCCACCCCTGGTGAATAAGGAAAGGCCTGTCATTCAAGCCAGGAAGTGAGCCACCAGTCCCTATGTCATGCTGCTGGAATCTTCTGAAAGCTTCTCTTTAAGACCTTAAAAGTGTAGGTTAGAGTGTAGAAGGGTAAAGCGTGCCCTATAAGCAGAGTTCATTGGGGTGTGTTGTGTAAGATGGCTTCCCATCTTGTAATCATTCTGCGCAGATGTAAGGAACTCACTTGGATGTACATGTAATGTCTTAAGGCCCCGTCACACACAGCGACGCTGCAGCGATACAGACAACGATGCTGATCGCTGCAGCGTCGCTGTTTTGTCGCTGTGTGGTCGCTGGGGAGCTGTCACACAGACCGCTCTCCAGCGACCAACGATGCCGAGGTCCCCGGGTAACCAGGGTAAACATCGGGTTGCTAAGCGCAGGGCCGCGCTTAGTAACCCAATGTTTACCCTGGTTACCAGTGTAAAATGTAAAAAAACAAACACTACATACTCACCTTCACGTCCCCCGGCGTCCGCTTCCTGCACTGACTGAGCGCCGGCCCTAACAGCAGAGCGGTGACGTCACCGCTGTGCTGTGGTTTCATTTTACGGCTGGCAGTCAGTCAGAGCGGGAAGCGGACGGCAAGGGACTTGACGGACACCGGAATGTGAGTATGTACTGTTTGTTTGTTTTTTACATTTACGATGGTAACCAGGGTAAACATCGGGTTACTAAGCGCGGCCCTGCGCTTAGTAACCCGATGTTTACCCTGGTTACCAGTGAAGACATCGCTGAATCCGTGTCACACACACCGATTCAGCGATGTCAGCGGGACCTCAACGATCAAAAAAAGGTCCATGCCATTCCGACACGACCAGCGATCTCACAGCAGGGGCCTGATCGCTGCTACGTGTCACACATAGCGAGATCGCTACTGAGGTCGCTGTTGCGTCACAAAACTTGTGACTCAGCAGCGATCTCGCTAGCGATCTCGCTATGTGAGACGGGGCCTTTACAGATGGGCAGGGAAGATAAGGTTTCCGTCCAATAGTCTATCCGTCTGCTGAACCAGGCATGATAAGTGTAGTATCGTGCTCAGAACCAGATGTTGAGCAGACGATGCAGCTGGTGTATAGATATGTCCTGTTGCAGCTTTTAACCACAGCCGCGCTGTTCCACTGTATTTCTTACACTGCTTCCCTATACAATCTCTTAATTTTGGCACAGAATCAACTGTATCACGTGCAAAACCACGTGGCTATTATGATCGGCAGCTCTGTCTTGCAGGTGAGACCGCTGTTTTCCTGAAAGATTAGGTGATTGTGCATGGAAGCAATGGAAGGACCACAGAGGCACAAGGCTGCTGTGGTTAAAAGCTGCAGCATGACCCTCGCATGTGAGCACGGTGTAAACCTTTCTATCTCATAATTGGGAAACGATGTGAGGATTATTATCTGGGGAGCCTTCCTAAAAATCGTCATTATCCAAAGGGTACAGCCTTTATAAGTCATCTCACAATCTCCTAAATTCTGCCGATTCCCAGAAATGTAGGTGAAAACCTTGTGACACCTTGAAAGACCAAAGCCTCCTAATTGCTGATGAGTGAACGTGCCCAGGTAAGGTGTTATCCGACCATGCTCGTTTGCTAACGGAGTGTCTTCGTTGTGCTCGAAAAATATATTCGGGTTGCCGCAGCTGCATGTCTCGCGGCTGTCTGCCATGAGACATACATCCACGGGGACTTATTTGAGAACTCTGTAGACACTCGGTTAGCACATGAGCATGCTCAGATAACACCTTATCCGCGTACGTTCGCTCATCAGTAATCCTAATGCCTTCAGTGAAGCTTTAATTTCTTTTCCATATACACTGCTCAAAAAAATAAAGGTACACAGGACAGTGTGACTCCAAGTCAGTAACACCTCTGTGAAATCAACCGGTCCAGTAGTGAAGCAACTCTGATTGTTCCTTTGTAATGTATACATGTACTTCAATGGGTAATATATTAACTAATGGTGGTTTCTGATGGGACTTGTAAATAGTGCAAAATCTTCATCATAGAGAGAGGAAAAAAATGCTTTGCCCTGACAAAGTACTCTTGTTCATACCGCTATAGCCTGATTTTGCAAGTAGTGTTAAATAATCCTCCTAGGTGTGTGATGCCCCCAGAGGTAGAACAAGGAATATGTAATTTTTTCAAATGACTTTTATTTTACATTTTTTCAATAAAAACGATGAAGCTTTTACTGTGGACCTCTTCGTTTTAGTCTGTGATATGGTTATCACATATCATACTTGAAAATTTGTCAGTTTCCTGAATTTTGGTTCCATTGCAGCACACCGAGCTCACTCTGGGAGCTGCAGTTGGTGGATTTTATGTCAGTGAACTGATCGTTTCTTCTCCCGGTCATTTTCGTACAATAGGGCTATTCAGGGGCTGGCTGGCAATTTTCAGCCTGGGGGGCAATCACAAGGCAGTGGCCCTCGAGTTGCGGTGGCCCTCCTTTTCCCTGCTTATATCTGGCCACTGCATTAAAGTAGCAGAGATAACAGGCTGTAAAAACAGGCTGGTACACAGATATGGTAACTGAACGGAGCTTGCTGCATAGATATGGGAGCAGAATCGAGCTTACTCCAGAAATATGGGAACAGAACGGAGCTTACTACAGAGATATGTGAGCAGAACAGAGCTTACTACAGAGATATGGGAGCAGAACAGAGCTTATTATAGAGATATGGGAGCAGAACCGAACTTACTAGATTCAGAGATATGGGAGCCGAACCGAGCTTACTGCAAAGATATGGGAGCAGAACCGAGCTTACTACAGAGATATGGGAGCATAACCGAGCTAACAGCAAGGATATGGGAGCAGAACCAAGCTTACTGCAGAGATATGGGAGTAGAACGGGGCTTACTACAGAGATATGGCAGCAGAAACGAGCTTACTACAGAGATAAGGGAGCAGAACCAAGCTTACTACAGAGATATGGGAACAGAATCGACCTTACTACAGAGATATGGGAGCAGAACCAAACTTACTACAGAGATATGGGAGCAGAACCTAGCAGACTACAGAGATATGGGAGCAGAACCTAGCAGACTACAGAGATAAGGGAACAGAACCAAGCTTACTAGAGAGATAAGGGAGCAGAACCGAGCTTACTACAGAGATATGGGAGCAGAACCGAGCTTACTGCAGAGATATGGGAGCAGAACCGAGCTTTCTACAGAGATAAGGGAGCTGAACCGAGCTTAATAAGTCTACTACATGGAACCAAGTCTGCTACATAGAAACTGGAGCAGAACTGAGATTACGACATACATACAGTACCATAATCTAGATTATTACATTGATAGAGTACCAGAACCAAGCTTACTGCTTAGATATGGTGCCATAACGGAGCTTACTTACAAACATACACACAACAATACAGCTACACAGTGCCTAGTACTATCACCACTACACAGAGAATACATAATATTATAATATCACCATTACCTCTACATGAAACTACATTCTATACAAAGACCAATGATGCCACCATACACTCCCAGGCAGAAGTTATGTCGCTTATCCATGTTATGTAAATAAAAGCTTATAACCTGATGTTAAATTCATCCATTGGTTGTATAAGTTATTCTTTTGAAAGCTGGAACCCTCCAAAATGTGATTTAGGTTAAGAAAATAAATTGTTATCAAAGCAGAAATATTGATCAGTTAATGGACACAGAATGGTCAGATTTTGGCAAGACAAAATTTTTGTTGCCCACAGACAAATAATTAACTTAAAATACAAATATATGTTGCATAGCATTGGTGAATGAAGTTGTGGTGCTCATCTAGATTCTTTGGTTTTGTCTTCCAAGCTTCCTCTTTCATCCTTCCCCAAACATGCTCAATGATGTTCATGTCTGGTGACTGGGCTGGCCAGTCCTTGAGCACCTTGATCTTTTTTGCCTGGAGGAACTTTGTTGTAGAGATGGATGTATGAGATGGAGCACCATCCAGCTGCAGAATTTGACCTCTTTTATGATTTGGAATATAAGCGGTAGCTAATACTTCTTGATATTTTAGGCTATTGATATTGCCTTCCACCTTGCAAATGTTTTGCACACCCCATACTGAAGGTAACCCCAGACCATGATCTTTCAACCACCAAATGTAACTGTCTTCTGGGTGTATTTTGGATCCATACTGGCTCCAGTAGGTCTCCTGCAGTGTTTGTGGCAGCTGTGGTGTAATTCTACTGAAGAGAAATCCATGTTCTGCCACTTTTCCAGTGTCCATCTATTTAGCAGGCTGTGGGAGTTTGCAAATGCCACACGGTTTTTTATTTGCCTTTTGTTTAGTGCTGGCTTCTGGGCACTGATTCGACCATGGAGGCCATTTTGAGACAGAATCCTACAAATTGTTCTAGTTGACACAGGTAAAGGTTTAGGTGTGCACTCAGCCTTAATATGGCGAGGTGCTGGTGTAACGGACCAATGGCCCAGAATAGCAGTAAAAGTTAAATTCACTGCACTCTCTCTAGGTTTCTTATACAACGTCTGGTGTAAATTTATTATACATAAACTGGGAGCGTAACAGAATATTACAGCATCTGCGATTTTTTATATACAACGTTTTGGCTCAACCAGAGCCTTTGTCATGTAATCGCTTTTTCCAGCTAAGATAGTGATACACAGAGAAGACAGAAAGTCCCAGCGGTGCAATATAAGCTCTATTGTAATCTAAATGTCCGCCTATGGAAGATCTTGTCCAGTAGTGTGGACCTGCAATGTCTGTTATGACAAGCAGCGCTCCCGCACCTTGCTAACGATCGGCGTGTCACGTGCGGTGAATTTAACTTTTACTAGTTGACACAGGGACTTGAGGTGACCAGACCTGTTGGAGCTCTGCTGCTGTGGAAGAGGGGCTTGCTTTGGATTTTCTAACCAACAAACATTCCTCCTGAGCAGTTGTCTTGCGGGGTCTGCCGGACCTGAGCTAGTCAAACACATCTCCAGTCTCTTCAAATCTTTTTTTTAATTCTTTGTACTTTTACGCTGAGACACATTAAAGGTGCCCGCCACCTCTGCAGTGGATCTGGTCTTCAGCCTCTTGATAATCCAGGCTTTGGTCGCAGGGTTTGGTGGATTTTTGGCATGTTGTCAAGAGCTCAAGTTGCAGTTCAAGTGAAGGTCTGGGGTGCTGGGTTTCTTTTTATACACACACTAAATAACCGATGATTTACTGAGCACAGGTGAGGATGTAAACTAGGATTGGGTGCATTATATGACCAGGCGACAAAACTTTTGTCTTGCTAAAATCTGACCATTCTGTGTCCATTAACTGATCAATATTTCTGCATTGATGTCAATTTATTTTCTTAACCTAAACCACATTTTGGAAGGTTTCAGCTTTCAAAAGAATAATTTATACAACCAATTGATGAATTTAACATCAGGTTCTAAGCTTTTATTTACATAACATGGATAAGCGACATTACTTCTGTCAGGGAGTGTACAACTTTTACTACTTGTATACTACAATACTGATCATTAATTTTAAAAAAGCACAACACTAAGTGCCATTGTATACAGGAACTCTGTATTTACGGTCAGTGTAAAGATACTACAGTGATCACTGGTGACATTATACACAGGAGATCTGTATAAGGTGTCAGTGTACAGGTAATACAGTGATCACCACTGCCAGTGACATTATACATAGAAGCTTTGTATATAGTATGCAGTGTATAGTGTCAGTGTACAGGTAATTCACTGACTCACTAGTGACGTCTCTAGCTGAAGTCCTTCATCTTTGCTTCTCATTTTCATCCAGCACAGACTGCCATCACCTCTTCCAGCCAGGACTCATCTCTGCATAAAATAACACAGTTACCTAGAGCATGGCTTCCAGACCACATTCCCCACTTTTTCCCTTTCTTCTACACCATGTTCCAAATTATCATGCAAATTATATTTTTCTCGGATTTTCCTAAATGGTCGGTGCAAATGACAGTCAGTCTAATAAAAGTCATCACCCGTTAGAGTATACATCGAATTTTATTGGAGAAACCTCCCAATGATAACAGTGTAATCTCCAAAATGAATAAAAACTCAAGATGCACTGTTCTTCGAAATTATTAGGCACAGTAGAATTTCTAAACATTTGATCTGTTTTAAAGAACTGAAAATGCTCATTTGTGGAATTTGCAGCATTAGGAGGTCACATTCACTGAACAAAAAAGCTATTTAACTCCAAAACATCCTAACAGGCCAAGTCACATGATACCATAGGAACCCTTCTTTGTTATCACCTTCACAATTCTCGCCTCCATTGAACTTGTGAGTTTTTGGAGAGTTTCTGCTTGTATTTCTTTGCATGAAGTTGGAATAGCCTCCCAGAGCTGCTGTTTTGATGTGAACTGCCTCCCACCCTCATAGATCTTTTGCTTGATGATACCCCAAAGGTTCTGTATAGGGTTAAGGTCAGGGGAAGATGGTGGCAACACCATGAGTTTATCTCCTTTTATGCCTATAGCAGCCAATGACTCAGAGATATTCTTTGCAGCATGAGATGGTGCATTGTCATGCATGAAGATGATTTTGCTCCAGAAGGCACAATTCTGATTTTTATACCATGGAAGAAAGTTGTCAGTCAGAAACTCTATATACTTTGCCGAGGTCATTTTCACACTTTCAGGAACCTTAAAGGGCCCTTCCAGCTGTTTCCCCATGATTCCAGCCCAAAACATTACTCCTCCATCTCCTTGCTGACGTTGCAGCCTTGTTGGGACATGGTGGCCATCCACCAACCATTCACTACTCCATCCATCTGGACCACCCAGGGTTGCTCGACATTCATCAGTAAACAAGAAATCAGTCTTCATGTGTGTCTGGGCCCATTGCAACCGTTTCTGCTTGTGAACACTGTTTAGGGGTGGCCGAATAGTAGATTTATGCACCACAGCAAGCCTTTGAAGGATCCTACACCTTGAAGTTCGAGGGACTCCAGAGGCACCAGCAGCTTCAAATAACTGTTTGCTGCTTTGTAATGGTATTTTGGCAGCTGCTCTCTTTATCCAATGAATTTGTCTGGCAGAAACCTTCCTCATTATGCCTTTATCTGCATGAACTCTGTGCTCTGTTTCAGTCACAAATCTCTTCACAGTATGATGATCACTCTTAAGTTTTCGTGAAATATCTAATGTTTTCATACTTTGACCAAGGCATTGCACTATTTAATGCTTTTCAGCAGCAGAGAGATCCTTTTTATTTCCCATTTTTCTTGAAACCTGTGGTCTGCTTTATAATGTGGAACATCATTTTTTAAGTAGTTTTTCTTTCATTAGAATCACCTGGAAAACTAATGATCACATGTGTTTAAGATTGATTTCAGTGATCCATTGAGCCCTGAGACACAATACCATCCACGAGTTTATTTGAAAAACAAAACAATTAAATCTTTATGACACTTAAATCCAATTTGCATAATAATTTGGAACATGGTGTACACTAGACATCTGAATACAGAGGTGCACCCACAAACAATATATAATTGGTTATTATGCAACCACATAGATTGTAAGCTTGCGAGCAGGGCCCTCATTCCTTTTGGTATCTGTTGATCTATGTGTTTATTGTTATGCTTAATGTCCATTGTCTGTACAAGTCCCCTCTAAAATGTAAAGTGTTGGCACTATAGAAATAAAATTATTATAATTATTATTATTAACTGACCATTCCAAATATAAATTATAATCCACCACTGTGCACCCACTAACTATAAATAGCCACTTTCCCCATTTAATATATAAATTAATTAGCACCTGTACTCTTTCCCCAATTCATTACCAGTCACTTCATCCTCAACGCCCCCCACTATGTACCTATCACTCTAACCCTAACCCCGATTCATTATAGTTACATGCCCCTCCCGCCCCAATTCATTGTCATGTCTTTCTCTCTCACCCTCTATTCATTATCTACTGCTCTACCCCACATTCAATACATCATGTACTCCCCCACCCTTAAAATTAATTATTTGTTCTTCCCCTAGATCATCATTTGCTCTCCCCACCCCCTCTTCAATTGATCATTTGCTCTCCCCACCCCCACCTTCAATTAAATTGCTGTCCCCTGTCCCTCACACTGAATTTATCATTTTGCAGCCCCCCCACTGTAATTTGAAGTCCCCTTACTTCATTCATTGCAGTCCCCTATCACCCCCTCACTTCATCTGCAGTGCCCCTTCATCATTTGCAGCCCCCTTCCATTTCATCATGAGCAGTCCCACATCAGACACACTTCATCATGTGCAGTCCTGCAGTCCCCTTCTCCCACTTCATCATGTGCAGATCACCTTACCCCCACTTCATCATGTGCAGTCCCCTTTAACCCCCAATTCATCATGTGCAGTCCCAATTAACCCCCATTTCATCATGTGCAGTCCCCCTTACCCCCCACTTCATGTGCAGCCCCACTCCCCCTTCATCATGCGCAATCCCCCTTACCCCCACATCATCATGTGCTGCCCCATTCCATCATGTACAGCCCCACTCTCCCCACTTCATCATGTGCAGTCTCCTTTATCCACTAAACTATCATGTGCAGCCCCACTCCCCCTTCATCATGTGCAGCCCCACTCCATCATGTACAGCCCCACTCAACCTTCATGTGCAGCCCCACTTACCCCCTCACTCCATCATGTGCAGTCTCCTTTAATCCCCAAATTCCATCGTGTGCAGCCTCCTTACACCCCCCACTTCATAACTTGCAGTTACCCACCATTAAATTTATTTTATAAAGAAAACAAAAAAGTTCTTCATACTTACCTCACCAGTCGCTCCCCTGCAGTGCCTCTCTGCTTCTAGCATTCGGGTCATGTTGGCGTGTGCGTGAGGACGCCATCGCGCATGCCCAACAGCTAACCTGGAAGTATAGAGAACATGAAGGGAGCAGTAGCTGCGCAGCCATCAAGGTGACAGCCAAGCATAGCTCCTGGCCCCAGCACAGACATGTGCGCTAACTGTGATGCAGCTGTGTCTGCTGCCAGCCATGTCACAGTACAGCAAACATGGCTGCGCACAATTTGCTGTGTGGCTGTAGCCACCACCAGGCAGCCGGCCCTGAACAGCTGCTGGGGGAGCGGCCCGGGGGGCATTTGCCTCTTTGCCACCTGGGCCAGTCAGCCCCTGGGGCTATTCTCTATAGAGCATTGACGAGCGCCACATTTACTGTACTAACAGCAGCAGATTTGCTTTGGATTTTTTTTTTTTTTTTTGTATTAACCCTTTTAACCACCAAGGGTGGTTTGCACGTTAATGACCAGGCCAATTTTTACAATTCTGACCACTGTCCCTTTATGAGGTTATAACTCTGGAACGCTTCAACGGATCCTGATGGTTCTGACACTTTTTTCTCAAGACTTATTGTACTTCATTACAGTGGTAAAATTTCTTTGATATGACTTGCATTTATTTGTGAAAAAATGGAAATTTGGCAAAATTTTGATAATTTCGCAATTTTCCAACTTTGAATTTTTATGCCCTTAAATCACACAGATATGTCACACAAAATACATAATAAGTAACATTTCCCACATGTCTACTTTACATCAGCACAATTTTGGAACCACATTTTTTTTTGCTAGGGAGTTATAAGGGTTAAAAGTTGACCAGTGATTTCTCATATTTACACGACCATTTGTTGTTGTTTTTTAGGGACCACATCACATTTGAAGTCACTTTGAGGGGTCTATATGATAGAAAATACCCAAGTGTGACACCATTCTAAAAACCGCACCCCTCAAGGTGCTCAAAACCACATTCAAGAAGTTTATTAACCCTTCAGGTGCTTCACAGGAATTTTTGGAATGTTTAAAAAAAAATAATGAACATTTAACTTTTTTTCACAAAAAATTTACTTCAGATCCAATTTGTTTTATTTTACCAAAGGTAACAGTCGAAATTAAACCCCAAAAGTTGTACAATTTGTCCTGAGAACGCAGATACCCCATATGTGGGGGTAAATCACTGTTTGGGCGCATGGCAGAGCTTGGAAGGGAAGGAGCGCTGTTTGACTTAGTGCAAAATTGGCTGGAATTGAGATCGGACGCCATGTCATGTTTGGAGAGCCCCTGATGTGCCTAAACAGTGGAAACCCCCCACAAGTGACACAATTTTGGAAAGTAGACTCCCTAAGGAACTTATCTAGATGTGTGGTGAGTACTTTGAGCCCCCAAGTGCTTCACAGAAGTTTATAAAGTAGAGCCGTAAAAATAAAAAATCATATTTTTTTTTCACAAAAATGATCTTTTCTCCCCCAATTTTTTATTTTCCCAAGGGTAACAGGAGAAATTGAACCCCAAAAGTTGTTGATCAATTTGTGCTGAGTACACTGATACCCCATATGTGGAGGGGAACCACTGTTGGGGCTCATGGCAGAGCTCGGAAGGGAAGGAGCGCCGTTTTGGAATGCAGACTTTGATGGAATGGTCTGCCGGCGTCATGTTGTGTTTGCAGAGCCCCTGATGTATGTGACGGGGTGTACGGCAGAGCAAGAAGGGACAACAGGCCAAGGGATGATTCCACAGATTTATTATCAAGAACGCTGGAACAACACATGCAGGTAGATCTACAGAGTCCACAATTAGTCCAACGGAACAGGTTCGGGGGCACCTCCCGATAATCCTTGTGCCAGCTAACAAAACAATAGTCCACACGAGTCCAAGGGATCACAAAACAATCCCACGAACGACGAGATATGTCCTCAGCTCAAGTCTCGCCCCGTTCGCTTTCGCAGTCACAGATGGACATGGGGTCTTGCCTCAGCTAAGAATCCCCACTCCTTCTCCTTCCAAAGTCAACTCACATCTGATCTCAAAATAAGAATGGATTGTCTGAGCTCCTGGGATCCGCCCATGAAGGGGGGTAGGGGTCACACCTTCTATTCAATGGTTGAGTCCATCAGAAGATTCTAGACTGTTCGGCTCCGTAGTATGTACATTTGACTAGCCACCTGCTGTGAGGAAGAATGGCTATTCCTTCACTAGTTGACAAAGCTTAATTACATTATAGCTTAGGGCTGCAGGTATTGGGGAAAGGAGACAGTTACAGGTAAACTCCTAGCACAAGAAAATACATATATTACAGCTAATAGAAACCAGAGAACAGTTACATACATCAAATGGCATATTATTCAAATACAGGACAGGGCAAAAGTACAGATCATGACAATCCCTTCCCCTCCCAATTTGTGTACGTACTAGGGACCTCTACAGGTCGCTGGTTAAGTACACACAGGCAGAGCGTAACTTACATGTGGCTTCATGCAGCCACGAATTGGCATCGTAGCTCTCCCACATCATTGCCCAGGAGAACATCTGCAGGCAGACCTCCCATCACCCCAACCAAACATCGCCTGACCCCAAAACCAAAGTTCAGATCCAGAGTGGCTGTGGGAATAGTCCTCCAATGTCCACCAGCCAGTTCAATAACAATCCCAGGTCCTCTATGGATTGCCTCAGGCCGAACCACTCGGGGATCAGCCAGTGTGAGGAAAGCCCCCGAGTCACAAAATCCAAGAAGTCTCTGTCCATCCAGCACGACCTCCTGCAAGTGCTTGCCTCGATGAGCAGATGTCATCATAGCTGCAGGTCGCACACCATAAACTCCTAGTGGTGCAACATGGGTGGGTGAGGCACTAGGCCGGTCCTCACGTAGTGGTGACACGTCTTCCTCCATGGCACTTGGCTGTACATAATTAATAATACGACTGGGTTTAGGATCAATCCTCATTTGAACAGCTGGGCAGGAGGCTTGCAGATGCCCCGGCTGCCCACATCGATAGCTTCTGTGCTGAGTCTCACTCCATCCAAGGCGTCCTCTTGGGTGAGGGGTAAGGGAACCTGGAGGCCGGCCCCCACCTGAAGGTGCTGTAGGGGTTTGAGGACGACTCCTCCATGAGCTGGCTGGGCATGAGGCCTGCAGATGCCCCGGATGCCCACAGCCATAACACCTGCGCTCTGCTACTTCCTCTCCTCGTTGTATTCCAGAAAACGCAGTAGAAGCAACTGGAGGGACATTTACACGGGTATCAGCATGAGGTGGTGGCTTAGAGGAACGGGGAACAATGGGGACAGAAGAACTGGGGGCCACCGGGGTTGTGGGGCTGGTAGGCCTCTCTCGATCCTCTAACAGAACCCTCCACTGAGGCTTGATGGTGAGAACCTCATCAGCTAGAGCTGCAGCTTCCTCCACAGTGACTGGTCTCCTCTCACGCACCCATTCCCGGATCTCAGCAGGGCACTTGAAGTAAAACTGCTCTTTTAGGATAACCTGGAGAAAGATCTCCCAGGTTAAGGCCTCCTCTGCTTCCAGCCAGCGATTACATATTTGTTTGAGTCTGTGGGCATACATCTTGAAAGACACTTCCTCATTGCAGGCTAAAGTACGGAACTGAGTCCTGTAAGTGTCTGGCGTCACAGCATAATGTTCTAGAATAGTCCGTTTAATCCCCGCATACTCACAGTTCTCTCGAGGGCCCATAGCTCTATAGGCTGCGGCAGCTCCACCCTCTAAGAGCCCCACAAGATGTCGGACTCGCTCCCTGTCCGGGACTTCCATTAATCGACACTGATGCTCAAAGTCCTGGAAGAAGCTCTCAATGTCGCCTGCAGCCTCATTAAACGGCTTGAAGTCTTTGCGGGACACTCTGGGGAGTTCCCTCATGGTGGGTGCTGGGGTTATAGTCTGTCTGGAGCTTCTAGCTGCTTCCAAAGCGATCTGCCTCTCCAGCAATGCCATCTCCTGAGCTCTGTGAATGGCCTCTCTCTTATCGTCTATTGTGGCCTCCTCTCCCAGCAATGCCAACTCCTCCTCGTACCACACAACCCACTGACTCTTTTGGGTATTTACCTCCGGCTGCAGTCTTTCCTCCATTTGCTGCGAGGATCCTTCCTCAGCGTCATCTTGCAGGCGAACTCCTTCCAAAGCCTCAATTAGCTGCTCCTTGGAGAGTCCTTTAAAACGGACTCCTACTTCACGGGCCTTTGATTGTAGGCTCCCCAAAGTCCAGTTCTTGTACTCTGCGGTGCTGGTTCCCGATGTTGGGCCATTGTCCTCCATTCCTTCTGCTCTGATCCCACCGCTGCCACCAGTTTGTGACGGGGTGTACGGCAGAGCAAGAAGGGACAACAGGCCAAGGGATGATTCCACAGATTTATTATCAAGAACGCTGGAACAACACATGCAGGTAGATCTACAGAGTCCACAATTAGTCCAACGGAACAGGTTCGGGGGCACCTCCCGATAATCCTTGTGCCAGCTAACAAAACAATAGTCCACACGAGTCCAAGGGATCACAAAACAATCCCACGAACGACGAGATATGTCCTCAGCTCAAGTCTCGCCCCGTTCGCTTCCACAGTCACAGATGGACATGGGGTCTTGCCTCAGCTAAGAATCCCCACTCCTTCTCCTTCCAAAGTCAACTCACATCTGATCTCAAAATAAGAATGGATTGTCTGAGCTCCTGGGATCCGCCCATGAAGGGGGGTAGGGGTCACACCTTCTATTCAATGGTTGAGTCCATCAGAAGATTCTAGACTGTTCGGCTCCGTAGTATGTACATTTGACTAGCCACCTGCTGTGAGGAAGAATGGCTATTCCTTCACTAGTTGACAAAGCTTAATTACATTATAGCTTAGGGCTGCAAGTATTGGGGAAAGGAGACATTGTTACAGGTAAACTCCTAGCACAAGAAAATACATATATTACAGCTAATAGAAACCAGAGAACAGTTAGGGTACCGTCACACAGTGCCATTTTCATCGCTACGACGGCACGATTCGTGACGTTGCAGCGTCGTATGATTATCGCTCCAGCGTCGTAGACTGCGGTCACACATTGCAATACACTGCGCTGGAGCGATAATTTCATGACGTATTTGCGATGTAGAAGCCGTTGGTTACTGTGCGCACATCGTATACAACCTGTGTCACACGATGCAATCATGCCGCCACAGCGGGACACTAGACGACGAAAGAAAGTTTCAAACGATCTGCTACGACATACGATTCTCAGCGGGGATCCGGATCGCAGTAGCGTGTCAGACACAACGATATCGTAACGATATCGCTAGAACGTCACGAATCGTGCCGTCGTAGCGATGAAAATGGCACTGTGTGACTGTACCCTTACATACATCAAATGGCATATTATTCAAATACAGGACAGGGCAAAAGTACAGATCATGACAATGTACCTAAACAGTAGAGACCCCCCCATGTGGGGGTAACCACTGTTTGGGCACATGGCAGAGCTTGGAAGAGAAGGAGCGCCGTTTGACTTTTCAGTGCAAAATTGGCTGGAATTGAGATCAGACACCATGTCACGTTTGGAGAGCCCCCACAAGTGACACCATTTTGGAATCTAGACCCCCTAGGAACTTATCTAGATGTGTTTTGAGAACTTTGAACACCCAAGTGTTTCACTAAAATTTATAACGCAGAGCCGTGAAAATAAAAAATCATTTTTTTTTCCACAAAAATTTTGTTTTAGCCCCAAAATTTTTATTTTCCCAAGGGTAACAAAAGAAATTGGACCACAAAAGTTGTTGCCCAATTAGTCTGGAGTATTCTGATAACCCATATGTGGGGGTAAACCACTGTTTGGGCGCACAGCAGAGCTCAGAAGGGAAGAAGCGCCGTTTGACTTTTTCAATGCAGAATTGGCTGGAATTGAGATCGGACACCATGTCGCGTTTGGAGAGCCCCTGATGTGCCTAAACGGTGAAAACACCCCAATTCTAACTCCAACCCTAACCCCAACACAACCCTAACCCTAATCCCAACCATAACCCTAACCACACCCCTAACTCTGACATACCCGTAACCCTAATGACAGCCGTAAACATAATCCAAACACTAAGCCCCACTCTAGCCCCAACCCTAACCCTAATGGGAAAATGGAAATAAATACATTTTTTTATTTTATTACTTTTCCCTAACAAAGGGGGGTTGATTTACTATTTATTGCGGGTTTTTATGTTTGGCAGATGTCACACGCTAGAAGATGCTTTTTATTGCAAAAAATAGTTTTTGTATCACCACATTTTGAGAGCTATAATTTATCCATATTTTGGCCCACAGAGTCATGTGAGGTCTTGGTTTTTGCGGGACGAGTTGACGTTTTTATTGGTACCATTTTCGGGCAAATGACTTTTTTTTTATCGTTTTTTGTTACGATTTTTGGGAGACAGAATGAACAAAAATCAGCAATTCATGAATTACTTTTGGGTGGGGCGTTTATACCGTTCCACGTTTGGTAAAATGGATAAAGCAGTTTTATTCTTCAAGTCAGTACGATTACAGCGATACCTCATTTGTATCATTTTTTTATGTTTTGGCGCTTTTATACAATAAAAACTATTTTATATAAATATTTTTGCATCTCTTTATTCTGAGAGGTAGAACTTTTTTATTTTTTCGCTGATGGCACTGTATGGCGGCTCGTTTTTTTGCAGGACAAGATGACGTTTTCAGCGGCACAATGTTTATTTATATCTGTCTTTTTGATCACGTGTTAAGGTACCTTCACACTCAGCAACTTTACAACGAGAACGACAACGATCCGTGACGTTGCAGCGTCCTGGATAGCGATCTCGTTGTGTTTGACACGCAGCATCGATCTGGATCCCGCTGTGATATCACTGGTCGGAGCTAGAAGTCCACAACTTTATTTCGTCGCTGATGACTTGCTGTCATCGCTGGATCGGCGTGTGTGACGCCGATCCAGCGATGTGTTCACTTGTAACCAGGGTAAATATTGGGTTACTAAGCGCACCGCCGCGCTTAGTAACCCGATATTTACCCTGGTTACCATTGTAAAAGTTAAAAAAAAAAAAACAGTACATACTCACATTCTGATGTCTGTCACGTCCCCCGGCGTCCACAGGGTTAAAACTGCTTTCGGCAGGAGCGCTGCTAATGCCGCGCTGCCGAGAGCTTCCCTGCACTGAGTGTGTCAGCGCCGGCCATAAAGCAGAGCACAGCGGTGACGTCACCGCTGTTACTGCCGGCGCTGACACATTCAGTGCAGGAAGCTCTCGGCAGCAGCGCTTGCATTAGCAACACTCTTGCCGAAAGCAGTTTTAACCCTGTGGACGCCGGCGGGGGACGTGACAGACATCAGAATGTGAGTATGTAGTGTTTTTTTTTTACTTTTACAATGGTAACCAGGGTAAATATCGGGTTACTAAGCGCGGCCCTGCACTTAGTAACCCGATGTTTACCCTGGTTACCAAGGCGCTGCAGGGGGACTTCGGCATCGTTGAAGACAGTTTCAACGATGCCGAAGTCGTTCCCCTGATCGTTGGTCGCTGGAGAGAGCTGTCTGTGTGACAGCTCCCCAGCGACCACACAACGACTTACCAACGATCACGGCCAGGTCGTATCGCTGGTCGTGATCGTTGGTAAGTCGTTTAGTGTAACGGTACCTTTAGTCCTCTTTTTGATCAGCGGTATGATAAAGCATTGTTTTTTGCTTAGTTTTTTATTTTTTTTACGATGTTCACTGAAGGGGTTAACTAGTGGAACAGTTTTATAGGTCAGGTCGTTACGGACGCGGCGATACTAAATATGTGTACTTGTGTTTTTTTTTTTGTTTTAATCTACATAAAGAAATATATTTATTGGAACAATATTTATTTTTCTTTATTTAGGAATTTAAAAAAAATATTTTTACACAGTATATAATTTTTTATTTTTTTTTTTTACTTTTTTTTTTACTTTGTCCCAAGGTGGGACATCACTATATAGTGTCAGAACGCTGATCTGACGCTTTGCAGAGCACTGTGTCAGATCATCGATCTACTAGGCAGTGCAGGAGGCTTTCCGGCGCCTGCTCTGAGCAGGCACTGACAAGCCACCTCCCTGAGGGACCCCGTGGCCATCTTGGATCTGGGAGGCCTACATGGAGGAGACCCTCAGAACAACGCGATCACATCGCGCTGTTCTGAGGGTCTCAGGGAAGCACACAGGGAGCCCCCTCCCTGCGCGATGCTTCCCTATGCCACCGGAACGCTGCAATCTTGTTTGATCGCAGTGTTCCGGGGGGTTAAAATCCGTGACCGCTCCATAGTGCCGGATGTCAGCTGTGGAGTCTGTCAGCTGGATGTCGCATATCCCGTCGATGGTCATATGGGCCTAGGTCACCTCGATGGGATAGTACGTCTGATGTAAGCACAGAAGCATTTGGATTCCCGTAAGCTTTCTTTCCACGTGGAGTGCTTTAGATGTGATGTGCCACGTGTTGTTACTAGCTTTCCCATGGTCAGAACTCTACTTTGTAAGATACCCATTTGGCTGCCCTCATGTGTTGTGCCTTGATCCAATGAGTGTGTACAGTCATGGACAAAAATTTTGAGAATGAGACAAATATTAATTTTTCCAAAATCTACTGCTTCATTTTTTCTAATGGCAATTTGCATATACTCCTGAATGTCAGAGTGATCAGCTTAACAGTAATTACTGTACTTGCAAAGTCAATATTTGCCCAGAAAATGAACTTTAACCCCCAAAACACATTTCAACATCATTGCAGTCCTGCCTTAAAAGGAGCAGCTAAGGCTTCTTTCACACTTCAGTTGTTTGGCGTCAGTCACTTCCGACATAGTGACGGATCGACGGATCCGTCACAATTGTTGAGAAAACGGTTCTAACGGATCCGTTTTTTTGACGGATCCGTTACTTGGGGGTTGTCTGGGAAAAGTATCTACTTTTTGGAGCATGCGCAATTGAAAAAGCGGATTGGGGCGACGGATCCGCTGAAATGACGGTCGCGACGGAGCCGTCGCCCATAGGCGGCCATTCTATGGAATGACTGACGCGACGGATCCGTCGCGAACCGTCATTTCGGCGTTGACAAAAAACGTTTTAATGTCCGTCTATGTCTAGACAACGTCCGCCAAATTTCGACGGATCCGTCGCATGACGGATGGAACGGACGACCATCCGTCACAATCCGTCACCAATGCAAGTCTATGGGAAAATAACTGATCCGTAAAAAAAAAATGACGGATCCGTTATTTGAGGAAACTGGCGGTTTTAGACTGACGCCAAACAACTGAAGTGTGAAAGAGGCCTAACATCGTTTTAGTGATTGATCCATTAACACAGGTGTGGGTGTTGATGAGGACAGGGCTGGCGATCAATCAGTCATGATTAAGTAAGAATGACATCACTGGACACTTTAAAAGGAGGCTGGTGCTTGGTATCATTGTTTCTCTTCAGTTAACCATGGTTATCTCTAAAGAAACACGTGCAGCCATCATTGCACTGCACAAAAATGGCCTAACAGGGAAGAGTATCGCAGCTACAAAGATTGCACCTCAGTCAACAATCTATCGCATCATCAAGAACTTCAAGGAGAGAGCTTCCATTGTTGTCAAAAAGGCTCCAGGGCGCCCAAGAAAGACCAGCAAGCGCCAGGACCGTATCTTAAAACTGTTTCAGCTGCGGGATCGGACTCCCAGCAGTGCCGAGCTTGCTCAGGAATGGCAGCAGGCTGGTGTGAGTGCTTCTGCACGCACTGTGAGGCGGAGACACTTTGAGCAAGGCCTGGTTTCAAGGAGGGCAGCAAAGAAGCCACTTCTCTCCAGAAAAAACATCAGGGACCGACTGATATTCTGCAAAAGGTACAGGGAGTGGACTGCTGAGGACTGAAAAGTCATTTTCTCTGATGAATCCCCTTTTTGATTGTTTGGGACATCTGGAAAACAGCTTATTCGGAGAAGAAGAGGTGAGCGCTACCACCAGTCTTGTCTCATGCCAACTGTAAAGCATCCTGAAACCATTCATGTGTGGGGTTGCTTCTCAGCCAAGGGAATCGGCTCACTCACAGTCTTGCCTAAAAACACAGCCATGAATAAAGAATGGTACCAGAGTGTCCTTCAAGAGCAACTTCTCCCAACCGTCCAAGAGCAGTTTGGCGCCCAACAATGCCTTTTCCAGCATGATGGAGCACCTTGCCATAAAGCAAAGGTGATAACTAAATGGCTCATGGAACAAAACATAGAGATTTTGGGTCCATGGCCTGGAAACTCCCCAGATCTTAATCCCATTGAGAACTTGTGGTCAATGATCAAGAGACGGGTGGACAAACAAAAACCAACAAATTCAGGCAAAATGCAAGCATTGATTATGCAAGAATGGACTGCTATCAGTCAGGATTTGGTCCAGAAGTTGATTGAGAGCATGCCAGGGAGAATTGCAGAGGTCTTGAAGAAGAAGGGTCAACACTGCAAATATTGACTTGCTGCATTAACTCATTCTAACTGTCAATAAAACCTATTGGTACTCATAATATGATTGCAATTATATTTCTGTATGTGATATAAACATCAGACAAACACTAATAAAAACCAGAGGGCAGCAGATCATGTGAAAATATAATTTTGGTGTCATTCTCAAAAATTTTGGCCATGACTGTACCCTGGTATTCCATGTATGTATGATGTAGTTATTCTCCCACCCTAACCCACCAACCCTGACCTTCCAATAAACCACAGTGCCCCACTCCCTTAACACAGTGCCAGGCCACTTCCTTAAAACTTCGGTGTGTTTACCATGAACTTTTCATATGTTCAATCACTTGTGTAACTTCCTTATCTTATTTTTTTTGTTATCTTTCTCTCTGCAGCTGGAAACCAACCAAATATCTAGGACAGAACTGGAAATCGCTAATGCCTAAAGTGCACGAAGAAGCCCCCTGGTCAAGAGCCGGATGATCTTGGGCTGCACTGACAAGCAGGTACCACCCTATACATCATTTGGGGTTTAGCATGATTGTTTATGTCCTGCTGTCTGATGCAAATGTGGCTCTTTCAATGACAAGTCCAGCAATATCTTTACATGGCCAGTCCATTCCTCCATTACTGAGAAATCAGTGTTTGACTTGATATGCTATTGAGGCTGTAGATCTGAAGCCTCTGTCACTCCAGCTCCATTCCCCTCCAGCGCCGCCTCCTTCTTTTTGACTGACAGCTTCTATGCTGTGCGACTTCAGGCAAAAGAGCCGTCAGTCAAGAAGAAGCTGACTCTGGGCGAGGAATAGAGCTGCTGTGACAGGTGTCAGATCTACATTTGTATATCATTTCAAACACCAATTTCTCAGTACAGTAAAGCGGACTGGTCATGTAAAGGTATTGCAGGACTTGTATTTGAAAGGGAAGTTAAATCCTGTTGATAGATTCCATTTAGAGGGAATCTGTAAGCAGGTTTTTTCTAACTCATCTGACAGCAGCTTGATGTAGGAAAAGAGACCCAGAATCCAACGATGTATCGCTTCGATTACGGGGTGCAGCAGTTGTGATACAAAGAGAGTTTTTAGATTTGGCACGAAGCAGAGCTGAGAAAGCTGACCCCACCCACACAAGGCTATCTATGCTCATAGTGTATTGACAGTGAGCTGCTTATTACAGGAGGGGGGTGTGATCGGACAAGTGTTTGCTCGACAGCTAGTCACAGCAATGATGTCCTGGAGATAAAACCTTCACTGTCAATAAACAACAGTACACGATCTGATAAGTGTCACGTTGCTGATTTCGGTGTTTCTACTTAAATATAATCTTTTTAAGATCGAGCGTGTATAAGATGTAGTAACTATAACATCTTGGTGGAATGCCACCTGAAATTTGGGGTTCCTAATGCTGATCCGCTGCCAAGTCTCTCTTACCAAGTGGTACCCACATGATTTACTTCATAATTTTCCTAAGTCAGTAGTGCGGCAGAGGATTGGTACAGCGAGAATGAAAAGGAACCTGTCATAACTAGTGATGAGCGAATATACTCGTTACTCGAGATTTCCCTCCCGAGCATGCTCGGGTGTCCTCCGAGTATTTTTTTAGTGCTCAGAGATTTAGTTTTCATCGCCGCAGCTGAATGATTTACAGCTAATAGCCAGGCTAAGTGCATGTGGGGGTTGCCTGGTTGCTAGGGAATCCCCACATGTAATCAAGCAGGCTAGTAGCTGTAAATCATCCAGCTGCGGCACTAAAAAATACTCGGAGGACACCCGAGCGTGCTCGGGAAATATCGAGTAATGAGTACACTCGCTCATCACTAGTAATTGTGTGAATTTTGGTGCTCGGGTGATTTTGCTGGATCACATTCAATATACAAACCACATTTTGCACTACTTGTTCTCATGTATGCCAGGATTAATTGCAGATCAGAAATAGGATTATCATGTGAATACAGTTAGGTCCTGAAATATTCGGACAGTGACCAAAGTTTTTGGTAATTTAGCTGTTGACTAAAACATATTCAAGATACAGTTATATAATCAATATGGGCTTAAAATGCAGACTCTCAGCTATAATTTGAGGGTATTTGCATCTTAATTGGAGAAGGGTTCAGGAATTACAGCTTTTTAATATGTAGCTGCGTCTTTGTAAAGGGACCAAAAGTAATTGGACAGTTATCTCAAGCTTTTTAATGTGCTGCATGGGGTGTTCCTTCGTTAATTCATCATCAATTAAGCAGGTTAAAGGTCTGGATTTGATTCCAGCTGTGGCATTTTTATTTGAAAGCTGTTGCTTTGAACCCATAAGACGCAGACAAAGGAGCTCTCAGTGGAAGAAAAAGGCTATGTGCACACGTTGCGGATTTGGCTGCAGATCCGCAGCGTATTAGCCGCTGCAGATTCGCAGCAGTTTTCCATCAGGTTTACAGTACCATGTAAGCCTATGGAAAACCAAATCCGCTCCGCACATAGTGCGTAAAATACCGCGCGGAACCGCTCCGTTGTATTTTCCGCAGCATGTCAATTCTTTGTGTGGATTCCGCAGCGTTTTACACCTGCTCCTCAATAGGAACCACCCACCTAGGAAGTGCTCCTTTTTAAAGGAACAGCGCGGTTCTGTCGCCCTGTGACAGGTTCCACAGGACTAGGGTAAGTGCTACTCCCCCCAGCCTGACAGCTGCCATATTTGTTTCTGCAGCCTGTCTAAAAACACTGATTATAGCATCAGCAGGGTCACCATGTCTAGAAGGACCAAGTCTCATACGGTTTTATATACCGCATGTGTAGCCTGTCTGTCCGCTTTTCCGCATGCCTAGAGTAATCGTCTCTGTGAGGCCTGCGATTCCGAATGCGCTCAGGAGCCCTCCCCTGCACTCACTGGAGCCTCGACTCAGGCAGAAACTGTAGTTTCTCCCCCCGGAATGGGTCACGTCCTTGTTGCAATCTATGGCATCCCTAACAAAGGCAATCGAGTCCCTTCAAACCCCGGCCGGGGCCAGGGACAGCGGTTCTTCTGCCTTGGAGAGGTCTTCCGACTCACTGGCCTGCAGGGGCCGCGCTCTCACTAGGCAGATGCGGGGGAAACGAACCCACACAGCATCTCCCGGTCCATCAGGTACATCTGCATCCTTGAGTTCCTCCTCTCGTTCACCCTCACCAGCGGAGATTAGTGAACATGGTTCAGACTACGATTCTGAAGGGTCCCTCAATTTAGAGGCGCCGGATTATCAGGAGTCAGTAGACAGCCTAATTGAGGCCGTCAACCAAACCCTGGGTATAGAGGATGAATCCACCTTGGCCTCTGGTCAGAAGGTATCGTTCAAGAGGATAAAGCAGCCTCATAGGGTGTTTTCCTCCCACCCTGAGTTTGAGGACTTTGTCCGGGACAGAAGGCTCTAAATGCAAGATACCCTTTCGCCCCTGAGCTGCGTAAGAAGTGGGCAGAATCCCCTTCGGTAGATCCACCGGTTTCTAGTTTAGCCTCTAACATGCTGCTATCCCTTCCCAACGGCTCCTCTATTAGGGATCCAACTGATCGGCTCATAGAAAGTTTGGCTCATTCAGTTTTTGAGGCCTCAGGTTCAGCCCTCTTGCCCTCTTTTGCGGCGACTTGGGTAGCTAAGGCCATGATATCTTGGTGAGAATCTTTAACTAAGGCTCTACAGGAGAGGGACCTACCAGCGGAATTGACGGAGATGTCAAATCAGATAGCTCTAGCTGGGGGCTACCTGATCAATGCATCTTTGAATGCAGCGAACTGTGCGGCATTGGCTGCCGCAAACACAATTGCCATTAGAAAGGCTCTTTGGTTGAGAACTTGGCGGGCGGATTCTACATAGAAAAAATCCCTTACGACTCTCCCATATCAGGGTGGTTGATTTATTTGGGGAAAAACTGGATCAGCTCATCTCTGATACCACAGAGGGGAAAAGCAATTTTCTCCCACAGCAAAAGATTAAATAACCTTTTCGTCGCCTGTTTTAGGCTCGTTTTCAAGTCCTTTCGTAACACCAGGTGGACTCCAGAATCAAGCCCCTTTGGCCCAGGTCAACCTAATCAGGACAGAGATCATCAGATCTCTTACAGGGCCAACCCATTGGGAAGAATGCGGTCCCAGCTGCCAAGATCAAGGGGATCTAGGTCCCATAGGTTTTCAGCCAAATGACTGGAGGCGGTCTCTGATCGCCACCGACAGAGTAGTCGGCCGTCTACTCTTGTTTCATCAGTCCTGGCTCACGGTGGTTCACGACAGGTGGGTAAGAGAACTGGTGTCCTCAGGGTACAAGATAGTTTGTCAGCTATCCCCCATGACGGTTCTTTCCCTCCCACCTTCCCAGTTCAGAATCCCGGGTACAAGCCCTGTTCAAAACTGTAGAATCCCTTCGGCTCCGCGGGGTCACCACTACAGTCCCGAAGGAAGAGAGATTTCAGGGGTTCTATTCCAACCTGTTTATAGTTCCCAAAAAAGACAGAACTGTAAGGCCCATTTTGGACCTGAAATTTTTAAACAGGTTCGTCTACATTCGTCACTTTCAAATGGAATCTCTCCGGTCGGTCATAGCGGCAATGGAAAAGGGAGAATTCTTAGCTTCAATAGATATTCAAGATGCCTTCACATTCCCATATTTCCTTCGCATCAAAAATTTCTTCGTTTTGCCGTAGGCAGCCTACATTTCCAGTTCACAGCCTTAGCTTTCGGACTGGCCACCGCACCCTAAGTGTTCACCAAGGTCATGGCAGCAGTGGTGTCCATCCTGCATTCCCGGGGCATACTCGTCTTGCCATATCTAGACGACCTCCTTATCAAGGGGCTGTCTTTTCGGGCCTGCGAGGAAAATGTCAGCATTACTCTGGATACTCTTTCTCGCCTAGGGTTGCTTGTGAATCTAAAGATATCGTCCCTGGTACCATCTCAGAAAATCTCTTTTCTTGGGATGATCTTCGACTCCTCACAAGGTTTAACAATCCTGCTCCGGGACAAGGTCCTGACCCTCCGGCAAGAGGTGAGGGTCCTTCGCCGGCCGATCTACCATACAATCCGGTTCTGCATGAGGGTCTTAGGAAGGATGGTGGCGGCAATAGAGGACGTGCCATTTGCGCAACTCCATCTTCGTCCTCTCCAACGTGCACTTTTGGCAGCATGGGACAAGAATCCGTGCTCTCTCAACCTCAGGTGCCGTCTGTCTCCCCAGGTCAGACAGGCTCTCGCATGGTGGTCAACGATTCCTTCTCTATGACAGGGGAAGCCTTTTCCCCCAGCCCATTGGCTGGTAGTCACGACAGACGCCAGTCTTCTCGGTTAGGGAGCAGTGTTTTGCCACCACACAGCCCAGGGACGCTGGTCCTCGCGGGAGTCAACCCTTCCGATCAATCTTTTGGAGATTCGGGCGGTTCGGCTGGCTCTGCAGCATTTTCATCATCTTCTGGCAGGCCGCCCTGTCCGGATTCAATCCGACACTGCCACAGCGGTGGCATACATAAATCATCAAGGGGGTACCTGCAGCAGGGCGGCCATGCACGAGGTAAAACAGGTCCACTGCTGGGCCAAGAAGAATCACTCTGTGATTTCGGCAGTCCACATCCCTGGCGAGAAAAACTGGGCTGTGGATTTTCTCAGTCGTCAGGGCCTTGCATCCGGGGAGTGGTCTCTCCATCCTGAAGTTTTTCGACAAATATGCCAGCACTGGGGAACCCCGGACGTGGATCTGATGGCTTCCGGGATGAATGCCAAAGTACCCAGGTATGTCTCCCAGTATCGAGATCCACAGGTTATCGCCTTGGCGCTTTAGTTCTACCTTGGAACCAGTTTTGTCTCCCATATCTGTTTTCCCCCTCTGGCACTGCTCCCGAAGGTAGTCGGAAGGTCAAGACAGAGGAAGTCCCAGCAATCCTGGTCACCCCAGATTGGCCTCATCAGTCATGGTATGCAGACCTAGTGCAGCTGCTCGCCGATGTTCCTTGGCGGCTTCCAGAGCGCCCAGATCTACTGTCTCAGGGCCCGATCTACCACCAGAACTTAGGGGCCCTGTGTTTAACGGCCTGGCCATTGAATCTTGGATTCTGACGCAGGCCGGGTTTTCCCAAAAGGTTGCCGCTACCATGATTAGCGCCCGGAAATCCGTCTCGGCACGTATTTACCATCACACCTGGAAGGTTTTCCTTTCATGGTGCAGAAAGCGTGGGCTTCCCCCACTACGCTTCTCCATCCCTAACATTCTTTTCTCCAAGCCAGCCTGGATTCGGGGCTTGCACCAAGTACTCTCAGAAGACAAATATCAGCCTTGTCGGTTCTTTTTCAGCGCAGGATCGCTATCAGTTTACAGGTGAAAACTTTTGTACAGGGAGTCGCTCACATGGTACCGCCTTACAGGGCCCCCCTGGATGCTTGGGACCTTAACCTGGTCTTAAGTGCCTTGCAGGAAGCTCCTTTTGATCCTCTTCAGGACGTCCTTGACTTGCCTTTCCTGGAAAGTCGTGTTCTTGGTGGCCATAACTTCCATTAGGCGGGTATCAGAGCTGGCGGCTCTATCCTGCCGGGCTCCGTTTCTACGGTTCCATCAGGATAAGGTTGTGCTCAGGCCAGCACCCTCTTTTTTGCCAAAGGTGGTTTCCTCGTTTCACATTAACGAGGACATTGTCTTACCTTCTTTTTGTCCGGCGCTAACGCACCGTGTGGAAAAAGCTCTCCATACACTAGACCTAGTGAGAGCACTTAGGAGGTACATTTTACGGACGGCACCTTTTCGGCAGACGGATGCGCTGTTTGTACTCCCTGAGGGTTGCAGGAAGGGACTCGCTGCTTCAAGATCGACCATGGCCAGGTGGATACGATCGGCTATTCAGCAGGCCTACAGCGTCAAGGGCATGGTCTTTCCGGCCGGAATCAGAGCACACTCCACTCGGGCAGTGGGGGCTTCCTGGGCGCTTCGGCACCAGGCTTCAGCAAAACAGGTTTGCAAGGCAGCAACCTGGTCCAGTTTGCATACCTTTTCCAAACACTATAATATCCATACTCAGACTTCTGCAGATGCAAGTCTGGGTACAAGGATTCTTCAAGCAGCGGTAGCGCACCTATAGGCGGTAGATGCCTGGATGTTATTCCAGAGAGTCAATTTCCCACCCAGGGACTGCTTTAGGACATCCCAGAGTCCTGTGTCCCCCAATGAGATGAAGGAGAAATAGGGATTTTTGTGTTACTCACCGTAAAATCCTTTTCTCCGAGAC